>NC_048585.1:15258239-15265739 GCF_013265735.2 Oncorhynchus mykiss
TGTGTGTGCGTGCGTGCGTGTGTGTGTGTGTGTGTGGGTTTGTGTATGTATGTGTGTGTTTGTGTGTACGTGAGTGTGCGCGCGCGTGTGTGTGTGTGTGTGTGTGTGTGTGTGTGTGTGTGTGCGTGTGTGTATGCGTGTGGTTTTGTGTGTGTGTGTGTGAGTGCGTGAGTGCGCTCGCGCGTGTGTGTGTGTGTATGTGTGGGTTTGTGTGTGTGTGTGTGTGTGTGTGTGTGGGGGGGGGGGGGGGGGGGGGGTTGTGTGTGTGTGTGTTTGTGTGTGTGTGTGTGTGTGTGTGTGTATGTGTGTATGTGTGTATGTGTGTGTGTGTGTGTGTGTGTGTGTGTGTGTGTGTGTGTGTGTGTGTGAGTGTGTGCGTGCGTGCGTGGGCCTGCCTCTATATATGAACATGTGTTTGAAGTCAGATCCCTGTAAATCCATGCAATCATTTATGCAACCCCAGTCCTTGAACATCAATAATTTCAAAACCTTCAGAGATCATGTGTTTAGGGATGTTTTTGTTTGCCGTATCATCAAAGTGCTTCTCCCTGCCTTTAAGGGAACAGGGCCTAGTATCCATAGTGACGGAGCGGCCAGGGGAGAGTAAGGACCATCCATCTCCAGGCTGGGGCTTTGTGACGGCGACCGCCTCTAATTTATACCGCAGCCGCCAAACTGTGGCGCGTGCTGAAATGGCACCATTCCTCACCGCTAACCCGTGTCGTCCCCCCCCCCCCCCCCCCCCCCGACAATGGCGTGCTTTATGATTTATCCCTCACCGGAAACACCAGCAGCAGAACACAGCATGCCTCTGATACAGGTCTCTGTTTTTCAGTTGAGATAGTGTCTCTGAATCATACTGTAAAAAGGAAGAGAGGGGTCGAATTTGGGAATCGGAGACTCACGCCCTTCCTCGAGACTAAGATTAGTAATGTCGTTGCACCGATAGGGACAACTTCCTGTATTTAATCACAGTACAGTCAGACCAGTACAGACTTGTATACACTAGCACAGATCAATGAATGAATGAATTCATCTGTGTGACCTTACAACTTTTGACACTCCTCAAAAAAACGGAAAGAGAGGCTCACAAGCACTAACAAGAGAGGCTCACAAGCACTAACAAGAGAGGCTCACAAGCACTAACAAGAGAGGCTCACAAGCACTAACAAGAGAGGCTCACAAGCACTAACAAGAGAGGCTCACAAGCACTACCAAGAGAGGCTCACAAGCACTACCAAGAGAGGCTCACAAGCACTACCAAGAGAGGCTCACAAGCACTACCAAGAGAGGCTCACAAGCACTACCAAGAGTGGCTCACAAGCACTACCAAGAGAGGCTCACAAGCATTAACAAGAGAGGCTCACAAGCACTAACAAGAGAGACTCACAAGCATTAACAAGAGAGGCTCACAAGCACTAACAAGAGAGGCTCACAAGCACTAACAAGAGAGGCTCACTAGCACTAACAAGAGAGGCTCACAAGCACTAACAAGAGAGGCTCACAAGCACTAACAAGAGAGACTCACAAGCATTAACAAGAGAGGCTCACAAGCACTAACAAGAGTGGCTCACAAGCACTACCGAGAGAGGCTCACAAGCACTACCAAGAGTGGCTCACAAGCACTACCAAGAGTGGCTCACAAGCACTACCAAGAGAGGCTCACAAGCACTACCAAGAGAGGCTCACAAGCACTACCAAGAGAGGCTCACAAGCACTACCAAGAGAGGCTCACAAGCACTACCAAGAGAGGCTCACAAGCACTACCAAGAGAGGCTCACAAGCACTACCAAGAGTGGCTCACAAGCACTAACAAGAGAGGCTCACAAGCACTAACAAGAGAGGCTCACAAGCACTACCAAGAGAGGCTCACAAGCATTAACAAGAGAGGCTCACAAGCACTAACAAGAGAGACTCACAAGCACTACCAAGAGAGGCTCACAAGCACTAACAAGAGAGGCTCACAAGCACTAACAAGAGAGGCTCACAAGCACTAACAAGAGAGGCTCACAAGCATTAACAAGAGAGGCTCACAAGCACTAACAAGAGTGGCTCACAAGCACTAACAAGAGAGGCTCACAAGCACTACCAAGAGAGGCTCACAAGCACTAACAAGAGTGGCTCACAAGCACTAACAAGAGAGGCTCACAAGCACTACCAAGAGAGGCTCACAAGCACTAACAAGCTCAGAAAAGTCTGAGGAATTTGAAGAGACCTCAACGCAACGTCATCCATCACTTTAGACAGTTTCCAGAAACATCCATCCAGTGCATTAATCACAATGTAACTGCAGATAGTGTGACTTTACGCAGAGCCTTCGTCAATCCTATAGTGTAACTGCAGGAAACTATAGAGAACAGTAGAGATGGCAGGGAAGCTCTTTAGACTAAGAGACCAGCTCCCCTGCATTAAGACCCACTGAGGGGTTTGTTTACTAGCTAATGTTCAGCACAGCAGCTGTGGAGAAACCTGCCTGACTGCTATGCAGTGAAATGTCAATTTCTCGTTTCTTCAGCTTGTCTGCATTTTATCTGAGGAGGAGCGGTAGTATAAACCAAATACTGTTGCGTGACATCGAAGCTCTGCTTTGAGAGACACCGTTGATGTAACATTTAACCTGAAGAGATTAAATGAAATGTGTTACTGAGCTGCTAATGCCGCAACGGAGTGAGGTAAATTATGTTCATTACTTGTGAGTGTGAATTGCCCAACCCTCTAAGACGGATAGAGAAACAGATCCCGAAGGCTGGTTAGCACTTCAAATGAATCCAATGGTGGAGCAGCCCACCCAGAAACATGGCGCCTCGAATACACCTTTAGAGTGAGACAAAACTCTCATTATGGTTCTGTTGTGTAGTGTGGGGTGATGAGCCTTCACCTTTCATTTAGTAGAACAAAATAAATACTCTGGAAATATGCACCTCTTGTTACTGCGTGTTTCATTGTCAGAATGTAGAACAGATTTAACACAGTGTTCTAGTTGAACACAGCTCACTTGTGAATCTCTACTCTTGTATTCCAGCATTGGTAACGCAAGGAAAATCACACTGTTTTCAACATACTATCCACACTGGCTTGGGGTGAACAAAATGTATGTTGAATGACAAGGTCAATCATCAAGACCTTGATTGGATGGATCAGGTGTGAAAATAGTTGGTTAGTACTGCTGTATGTGTGTGTGTGTGTGTGTGTGTGTGTGTGTGTGTGTGTGTGTGTGTGTGTGTGTGTGTTTGGTACTCACAGCGCTGCTGCAGCGTATGTCCTTGACCTTGAGCCAGGCCAGGTCCAGGGTGCCCTCGCCCTTGTAGCACGACTGCAGTCGTTCCTTGATGCGCTCGTTGATCTCGCGCAGGGCGAACACGCACAGCGCTGACTCCTGCGAAGCCTCGCGTGGCCGCCGCTTCTGGCCCTTAGAAAAGATAGTGAATAGGACGTCATCGTCTGGCCCCACACCAAGCGAGCGCCCCAATATGGCACCCGCCTTGGAGAGGTAGGCCGCCTGTAGGAGCCGGTACTCCACACCACCCTTCACACAGCCCAGTGGTACCTCCACATACGAGTTAAAGGCTGTGTCGTCTTTACACAGCCGGACTATTTTAGAAGTGTACACCTGTTCTCGTCCCGTGGAGGAGGAGCCGGTGGCCGGCCCGTTCCCCATCTCCGGCTGCAGCGTGAGGAAGTAGACAAAGTTACCCGAGCCAAATCCGTAGACGTAGTAGATGTCAAAGTCAGGCACAATGGTGAACGTGTCTGACGGGATCTTGATCATGGATGCCACAAACTCGTCGTGGAAGACGTAGGCGAACATGCCGTCCTCCTCCGAGTTGCGCGCCAGCTTGCGGCTGGAGATGGTGGGGAAATACTCGGGTTTGCCGTCCACTGCCGTGGCCACAAACAGCTTGTCGGGCGATGAGTCCCCGTACGACACGATGACGCCGAACACGGAACCGCTCTCGTTGACCCCGGACAGGTAGTGCTCCTTCTTGTGGAAGGGCTCTCCCAGCTTGAACAGGTCGTCCAGACGGAGGAGTTTACAGATGCCCTGATAGAGACTACCACAGGCTAATAGCCGGTTCTCCCGGTAGTCCATCAGCAGCATCTTGTTGACGTTGTTGGTGAGGGACAGCGGCTCGCTGCAGGGCTGCACAATGCGTGGCGGGTAGCACTTGCGGTTGTCCTCGTCGGGGCCAGTCTCGTGATACACCTGTACGTTTAGGTCGGGGGAGAGTTTGTAGATGCGGTTGACCGCTCCCAGGTACACGTTGCCGTTGCGTTCGTCCACGGCCACGTGGTTGAACTTCCACTCAGGGTTCTCGGTGCTGAACGTGCTATAGTCCTCCTCCTCAGCTGCGTCAATGGAGGCAGTGATGATAGTGACGCCGTCGGGGGCATGGGGGAGGGGCCTGGATGCCAACAAGAGAGGGATGTCCAGGGCAAACAGGAAGCAGCATAGGGTAAGACAGGAAGTCCGTGTCCTGGTGTGGTGGGACTCCATGGTCCGCGGTATCAGGAATGGCTAGAAGGGGCTCGGTCCAGTACTCTCAGCCAATCCGTGATCAGGCCTCTCTTGGGATCGAGGTCATTCTATACCTGGAGAAGAGAAGAGAAATATGAGGTGGGAAACACAACAACACATTCCTGCATCTATATAAAGAATCTCCATACACTGAGTTTCAGATATATTTATCATACAGAGCACTGCACCAATAAAAAGGCAATTAGGAAAGTAGAAGAATGAGAGAGGAGAAAAAGAGAGACAGATAGTCGGAGGTTTACATACACCTTAGACATATACATTTAAACTCAGTTTTTCACAATTCCTGACATTTAATCCTAGTAAATTCTAGTAAAATTCCCTATCTAGGTCAGTTAGGATCACCACTTTATTTTAAGAATGAGAAATGTCAGAATAATAGTAGAGAGAATGATTTATTTCAGCTTTTATTTCTTTCATCACTTTCCCAGTGGGTCAGAAGTTTACATACACTCAATTAGTATTTGGTAGCATTGCCTTTAAACTGTTTAACTTGGGTCAAACGTTTCGGGTAGCCTGCCACAAGCTTCCCACAATAAGTTGGGTGAATTTTGGCCCATTCCTGCTGACAGAGCTGGTGTAACTGAGTCAGGTTTGTAGGCCTACTTGCTCGCACACGCTTTTTCAGTTCTGCCCACAAATCTTCTATAGGATTGAGGTCAGGGCTTTGTGATGGCTACTCCAATACCTTGACTTTGTTGTCCTTAAGCCATTTTGCCACAACTTTGGAAGCATGCTTGGGGTCATTGTCCATTTTGAAGACCCATTTTTGACCAAGCTTTAACTTCCTGACTGATGTCTTGAGATGTTGCTTCAATATATCCATATCTTTTTCCATCCTCATGATACCATCTATTTTGTGAAGTGCACCAGTCTCTCCTGCAGCAAAGTACCCCCACAACATGATGCTGCCACCCCCGTGCTTCACGGTTGGGATGGTGTTCTTCGGCTTGCATGCCTCCCCCTTTTCCCTCCAAATATAATGATGGTCATTATGGCCAAACAGTTCTATTTTTGTTTCATCAGACCATTTCTCCAAAAAGTACGATATTTGTCCCCATGTGCAGTTGCAAACCGCAGTCTGGCTTTTTATGGCGGTTTTGGAGCAGGGGCTTCTTCCTTGCTGAGCGGCCTTTCAGGTTATGTCGATATAGAACTTGTTTTACTGTGGACATAGATACTTTTGTACCTGTTTCCTCCAGCATCTTCACAAGGTCCTTTGCTGTTGTTCTGGGATTGATTTGCACTTTTCGCACCAAAGTACATTCATCTCTAGGAGACAGAACGCATCTCCTTCCTGAGTGGTATGATGGCTGTGTGGTCCCAAGGTGTTTATACTTGCGTACTATTGTTTGTACAGATGAACGTGGTACCTTCAGGTGTTTGGAAATTGCCCCCAAGGATGAACCAGACTTGTGGAGGTCTACCATTTTATTCTGAGGTCTTGGCCAAGCTTTAACTGGGAAAATTACTTGTGTCATGCACAAAGTAGATGTCCTAACCGACTTGCCAAAACTATAGTTTGTTAACAATAATTTTTTGGAGTGGTTGAAAAACGAGTTTTAATGACTCCAACCTAAGTGTATGTAAACTTCTGACTTCAACTTTACATTATTAGACAGAAGACATGAAGCTAGACAGTGAGGGAAGGAGAAAGAGGGTATAAAGTCTGAGAGAGAGGCCTGCTGATGTGGAGGACTGTGTGTTCTCAGAGGGCTAATGCAGGACCCCGGGGGGTTATCTATGGTCATACACCATCTCTGTGTCTCTGCATGTGCCCAGCCCCTTCACATCCCTCACAGCCCATCACATCCCTCACAGCCAGGCTGCTCCACTCCTAATTGATTCTCCCCTCAGAGTGTGATTTGCATGCTTTGGTGATTTTTCCCTCTCTTCTCCAGATAGAGCTTCCCACCTGCTGACATGGCTAGGAGACATAGTTCTAACACTCTGCCCCCCCCACACACACACAAGGAGTTTATGGATAGAGGTGGTGCGTGCGTGCACACACACACACACACACACACACACAGGGTTTATGGGCAGAGGTGGAGTAATTAGGAGGAAGTGCTAGTGGTTGCAGAAACAAGCGCCTCATCAGTCCCTGGGTCATTTGACAAGCCTCAGCAATATCACACTACTGTTCCTCCTTGCCTATACACACACAGTACACACACACACACAGTGCCCACACAGAGATACATATAGATTATGTTCTGTATGTTTACCCGTGTAGAAACAACGACTACACGGTGCACACACACACAGTACACACACACACACAGTGCCCACACAGAGATACATATAGATTATGTTCTGTATGTTTACCCGTGTAGAAACAACGACTACACGGTGCACACACACAGTACACACACACACACAGTGCCCACACAGAGATACATATAGATTATGTTCTGTATGTTTACCCGTGTAGAAACAAGGTAGACATCTATATTCAATGTCCACACACATTATAAACACACCAAGAGGAAATGAGGAGAGCATTTCCTGTAAACACTGCAGTCCCCTGTGCTTCCAACTGCTCATTAGCTCTCCCTTATGAACAGGTGATCACCTGCGTGGAATCCAGGGTCAGCCTCCACAACACTGCTGACACACACACACACTTTCACTTTAATTACACTGATGCTAAACAAGTCTCACATTCACTGCTCTTCATTGCAGCTCCTGCATTGCATGATAGTGGGACTGTGTGTGTATACAGTCACTTTGGCAGTGATTATAGTTTTGAGTCGTCTGCATCAGCTTTGTACTGTACATCTGTATTTGGGGATTTTCTCCCATTCTTCCTTACAGATGTTTAAGCTCTGTTAAATGAGATGGGGAGTTGCGGTCTTCAGGTTTTTCCACATTTTTGTTGTTGTTGTATTCTTTTTCTTCCCGATTTCGATCTTGTCTCAACTCTCCAACAGACTTTGGAGGCAAAGGTTGAGTCATGCGCCCTC
>NC_048585.1:15280739-15300739 GCF_013265735.2 Oncorhynchus mykiss
ATAACAACCCCAGTGCTGACACCATCAAGTTCAACCATTAATAACAACCCCCGTGCTGACACCATCAAGTTCAACCATTAATAACAACCCCAGTGCTGACACCATCAAGTTCAACCATTAATAACAACCCCCGTGCTGACACCATCAAGTTCAACCATTAATAACAACCCCCGTGCTGACACCATCAAGTTCAAACATTAATAACAATCCCAGTGCTGACACCATCAAGTTAAACCATTAATAACAATCCCAGTGCTGACACCATCAAGTTAAACCATTAATAACAATCCCAGTGCTGACACCATCAAGTTCAACCATTAATAACAACCCCCGTGCTGACACCATCAAGTTCAACCATTAATAACAATCCCAGTGCTGACACCATCAAGTTCAACCATTAATAACAATCCCAGTGCTGACACCATCAAGTTCAACCATTAATAACAACCCCAGTGCTGACACCATCAAGTTCAACCATTAATAACAACCCCAGTGCTGACATCAACAAGTTCAACCATCAATAACAACCCCAGTGCTGACACCATCAAGTTCAAACATTAATAACAACCCCAGTGCTGACACCATCAAGTTCAACCATTAATAACAACCCCAGTGCTGACACCATCAAGTTCAACCATTAATAACAACCACCGTGCTGACACCATCAAGTTCAACCATTAATAACAACCCCAGAGCTGACACCATCAAGTTCAACCATTAATAACAACTCCAGTGCTGACACCATCAAGTTCAACCATTAATAACAACCCCAGTGCTGACACCATCAAGTTCAACCATTAATAACAACCCCAGTGCTGACACCATCAAGTTAAACCATTAATAACAATCCCAGTGCTGACAGCATCAAGTTCAACCATTAATAACAACCCCCGTGCTGACACCATCAAGTTCAACCATTAATAACAATCCCAGTGCTGACACCATCAAGTTCAACCATTAATAACAATCCCAGTGCTGACACCATCAAGTTCAACCATTAATAACAACCCCAGTGCTGACACCATCAAGTTCAACCATTAATAACAACTCCAGTGCTGACATCAACAAGTTCAACCATCAATAACAACCCCAGTGCTGACACCATCAAGTTCAAACATTAATAACAACCCCAGTGCTGACACCATCAAGTTCAAGCATTAATAACAACCCCAGTGCTGACACCATCAAGTTCAACCATTAATAACAACCACCGTGCTGACACCATCAAGTTCAACCATTAATAACAACCCCCGTGCTGACACCATCAAGTTCAAACATTAATAACAACCCCAGTGCTGACACCATCAAGTTTAACCATTAATAACAACCCCAGAGCTGACACCATCAAGTTCAACCATTAATAACAACTCCAGTGCTGACACCATCAAGTTCAACCATTAATAACAATCCCAGTGCTGACACCATCAAGTTCAACCATTAATAACAATCCCAGTGCTGACACCATCAAGTTCAACCATTAATAACAATCCCAGTGCTGACACCATCAAGTTCAACCATTAATAACAACCCCAGTGCTGACACCATCAAGTTCAACCATTAATAACAACTCCAGTGCTGACATCAACAAGTTCAACCATCAATAACAACCCCAGTGCTGACACCATCAAGTTCAAACATTAATAACAACCCCCGTGCTGACACCATCAAGTTCAACCATTAATAACAACCCCAGTGCTGACACCATCAAGTTCAACCATTAATAACAACCACCGTGCTGACACCATCAAGTTCAACCATTAATAACAACCCCCGTGCTGACACCATCAAGTTCAAACATTAATAACAACCTCAGTGCTGACACCATCAAGTTTAACCATTAATAACAACCCCAGAGCTGACACCATCAAGTTCAACCATTAATAACAACCCCAGAGCTGACACCATCAAGTTCAACCATTAATAACAACCCCCGTGCTGACACCATCAAGTTCAACCATTAATAACAACCCCCGTGCTGACACCATCAAGTTCAACCATTAATAACAACCCCCGTGCTGACACCATCAAGTTCAACCATTAATAACAACCCAAGTGCTGACACCATCAAGTTCAACCATTAATAACAACCCCAGTGCTGACACCATCAAGTTCAACCACCATAACCCTTTCAAACACAACTAAGCTACCACTCCTTTGGTCACTGTCCCCTCATCACTACATTCATCACTTTCCCCTCATCACTACATTCATCACTTTTCCCTCATCACTACATTCATCACTTTCCCTCATCACTACATTCATCACTTTCCCCTCATCACTACATTCATCACTTTTCCCTCATCACTACATTCATCACTTTCCCTCATCACTACATTCATCACTTTCCCTCATCACTACATTCATCACTTTCCCTCATCACTACATTCATCACTGTCCCCTCATCACTACATTCATCACTGTCCCCTCATCACTACATTCATCACTTTTCCCTCATCACTACATTCATCACTTTTCCCTCATCACTACATTCATCACTTTCCCTCATCGCTACATTCATCACTTTCCCCTCATCACTTTCCCTCATCACTACATTCATCACTTTCCCTCATCACTATATTCATCACTTTCCCTCATCACTACATTCATCACTTTCCCTCATCACTACATTCATCACTGTCCCCTCATCACTACATTCATCACTTTCCCTCATCACTACATTCATCACTTTCCCCTCATCACTTTCCCTCATCACTACATTCATCACTTTCCCCTCATCACTTTCCCTCATCACTACATTCATCACTTCCCTCATCACTACATTCATCACTTTTCCCTCATCACTACATTCATCACTTTCCCATAATCACTACATTCATCACTTTCCCTCATCACTACATTCATCACTTTCCCTCATCACTACATTCATCACTGTCCCTCATCACTACATTCATCACCTTCCCCTCATCACTACATTCATCACTGTCCCCTCATCACTACATTCATCACTTTCCCCTCATTGCTCAGTCTAACTGCTGCAAGCTTGTTGGTGACAAAAACCACCAAACTGTTGATGTGCCAAAACCAGTGAATCACCGGGTATGTTCTGTCTGCACCGGGTATGTTCTGTCTGCACCGGGTATGTTCTGTCTGCACCGGGTATGTTCTGTCTGCACCGGGTAAATCGTATGTTCTGTCTGCACCGGGTATGTTCTGTCTGCACCGGGTAAAGCGTATGTTCTGTCTGCACCGGGTATGTTCTGTCTGCACCGGGTAAATCGTATGTTCTGTCTGCACCGGGTAAATCGTATGTTCTGTCTGCACCGGGTATGTTCTGTCTGCACCGGGTAAATCGTATGTTCTGTCTGCACCGGGTATGTTCTGTCTGCACCGGGTAAATCGTATGTTCTGTCTGCACCGGGTATGTTCTGTCTGCACCGGGTAAATCGTATGTTCTGTCTGCACCGGGTATGTTCTGTCTGCACCGGGTAAATCGTATGTTCTGTCTGCACCGGGTATGTTCTGTCTGCACCGGGTAAATCGTATGTTCTGTCTGCACCGGGTATGTTCTGTCTGCACCGGGTAAATCGTATGTTCTGTCTGCACCGGGTATGTTCTGTCTGCACCGGGTAAATCGTATGTTCTGTCTGCACCGGGTAAATCGTATGTTCTGTCTGCACCGGGTTAAGCGTATGTTCTGTCTGCACCGGGAGATAATGAGATCAGGTCTGTTCGATAGAGTGTGGAACGTTACATCACTACAAACCAGGCCAGTAATCATCAGTAATCGATCCCTTTAGGTGGATATGACTCTCCCTCTCTGCGCTCTCTGTCTGTCTCTCTCTCTATATAACCCTGGCTGCACGGTGGAGCTAAACAGACTTGACCTATAAGATTAACTTCTTAGACATGAATGATAATCACAGGCTTTATGATGATTATTATAAACCGGTCAACTGCAGTTTTAATTTATCTATCTTCTCTCTGTGTGTGTGTGTGTGTGTGTGTGTGTGTGTGTGTGTGTGTGTGTGTGTGTGTGTGTGTGTGTGTGTGTGTGTGTGTGTGTGTGTGTGTGTGTGTGTGTGTGTGTGTGTGTGTGTGTGTGTGTGTTGAAGGATTAGGGCCGTGCACCACTGTACAAAGGACATGGGATTGGCCTGTGTTAATCCACCCTACCCCATCTATGAGCTCCTGTTCATCCCTACACACACACACACACACACACACACACACACACACACACAGGCAGGCAGGGGACGAGAGCACATCTGTGTGGTCCTCATCATTGTGTGACTGAGTTAGGGTAGATCCCATGGATTACACTACCCCCCAGCCTCTCACTAAAACTCTATAGCAGAGGAGGAGTCTATAGCAGAGGAGGAGTCTATAGCAGAGGAGGAGTCTATAGCAGAGGAGGAGTCTATAGCAGAGGAGGAGTCTATAGCAGAGGAGGAGTCTATAGCAGATGATGAGTCTATAGCAGAGGAGGAGTCTATAGCAGAGGAGGAGTCTATAGCAGAGGAGGAGTCTATAGCAGAGGAGGAGTCTATAGTAGAGGAGGAGTCTATAGCAGAGGAGGAGTCTATAGTAGAGGAGGAGTCTATAGCAGAGGAGCAGTCTATAGCAGAGGAGGAGTCTATAGCAGAGGAGGAGTCTATAGCAGAGGAGGAGTCTATAGCAGAGGAGGAGTCTATAGTAGAGGAGGAGTCTATAGCAGAGGAGGAGTCTATAGTAGAGGAGGAGTCTATAGCAGAGGAGTAGTCTATAGCAGAGGAGGAGTCTATAGCAGAGGAGGAGTCTATAGCAGAGGAGGAGTCTATAGCAGAGGAGGAGTCTATAGCAGAGGAGGAGTCTATAGTAGAGGAGGAGTCTATAGCAGAGGAGGAGTCTATAGTAGAGGAGGAGTCTATAGCAGAGGAGGAGTCTATAGTAGAGGAGGAGTCTATAGCAGAGGAGGAGTCTATAGCAGAGGAGGAGTCTATAGCAGAGGAGGAGTCTGGGGTCTTAAACATTTTCTTCTACTATTTAGAACCAGGGGTTTAATTGAGATCACTCTGGGTTCTCCACTGACCACTATCAAATGACATCACAAAAACAGTAAACAACCTTAAACAGTCTCATCAATGTCTATTTTGTAATCATGGCTATAATCTACGCTACAATTGCTCAGGGAATCATGTGGACTCACCTGTGAGGTCACAGGTCACCTGTGATACACGTCAGTATTCCACCTCCATGTCTGAGAACGTTGGGAGATGATGTGGAAACCAGCCACTAGGGGCAACAGTGAGCGCTGTTACCTTCAAGTAGGTTTTGGTTTTGAGAGGGTGTTGTGGACAGGATGGCAGATGGGTGTAAGCATCTGCCTCTGATTCCAAAGGTTGCATGTTTGAATCCAGTGATACAAAGTTATTTTTGGATATTTTTGTTTTAAGCCTATCCCAAACCTGAAACATTTTGAGTTCATGTCTTTTCGGTAATTTTATCATTTCTAAACAATTTAAAACCCACTGAAAATCTGGTGTTTCTATATCAAACAGTTTTGTTATATTTCTGTGATGTATATAAAGTGTAATATTGGGATACAAACTCAAAATGTAATATATTTCTACTATATATCTGACATGGTGCAGGTGTCTTCTTTCTTTAAGCCCATAACCATGTGTGTGAGGTGGATACTTTTGTTTCAGGATAGATATGTTTAAGACTACGAAGAAACGCTGTGGGTGACCCTGACGCAGCTCACTGCAGTAAAAGGTTTTAATGCCTAAACTTAACCTGAAACACCTCGAAATTTGACGTTAGGAATAACTTCTGAATTTGACGTTTGGGAAACATGAATGAACGTCTAATTGTGACGTGAGCCTGTGAGAGCTAGTTGACTCAAAGAGACTATCCACTCTTAGCCTTATATTTGTACAAAATACGTGAAATATCATCCAAACAGTTCCGATTTAGAGTGCAGGTAGATAGATATAACTCAAGGCACAGAGAGACACACAGAGATTTTGCAATCCATTGTCATAGTCTAAGAGACAGAGAAAAAAATAGTTGAAAGAATCTGTCACAGCTCTCCACAGCTGAGCCCATTTTGTCCCATCTCTGGAAACAGGTGACAAATTACAACCACTGCTTTACCTGAGAGGAAAAATGAAAGGAGAGAGAGAGAGAGAGAGATGATAGAGGGTGAGAGAGAGATGATAGAGGGAGAGAGAGAGATGATAGAGGGTGAGAGAGAGATGATAGAGGGTGAGAGAGAGATGATAGAGGGTGAGAGAGAGATGATAGAGGGTGAGAGAGAGATGGAAATAAGCTTTTTCAAAAGGTCAGAGGAAGGAGCGAGTGAAATCGGGCTGGCAGCACTCCAAAAGCGCTGTGTTTTTGCATTATGGCGGAGAGCGACAGGCAATGAAACACATAACACGGTCGTCGACAACTAGCTACACCAGAAACCTGCCGGGGTCGTCCCCTCATCAAGTCATCAGGCAAAGGTGACAACGGCGCATCGGAAAAATAGAATTCAGCTTTTTATGCAATTTATTGCCACGTCCCTTGCTTTTACAAAGTCAAATATTGGTACATTTAAAGAAGCAGACGTGGCTGCTATTTAAGCGTATTACCATATTGTTGATCATTCTCAATAATGATCAATAATTGTGGCGATTCCATTGGGATAACTTAATGCATCGGAGATTGATACTGCAACGGAGAAGAAATGGAGAAAGACTAACGGACAGAAACAGCGTAGAAGGGAGCTGGTTTACTGAACTCAGTGAAAAGCTAGACATGGTATAAAATCCCATTGAGAGAGTAGTGGAGGGAGGAGATACAGATCTGGGAATATTCTCCCAGCAAGACTGACAGGTGCCTGAAGGTGATGGTTAGGGAAGGTGGTCTACACAAACAACCCAACCCCAACCACTCCACAAGATTCCCAAATCTGTCCTATTGGGGTGGCCACACACACACACAGTCAAACACACACAGTCACACACACACAGTCACACACACACAGCCACACACAGCCACACACACACAGTCACACACAGTCACACACAGTCGCACACACACAGTCACACACACACAGTCACACACAGTCACACACAGTCACACACAGTCACACACGCAGTCACACACAGTCACACACAGTCACACACACACACAGTCACACACACACAGTCACACAGTCACACACACAAAGCAAAACAATCACACACAGCCACACACACACAGCCACACAGTCACACACACACACACACACACACACACACACACACACACACACACACACACACACACACACACACACACACACACACACACACACACACACACACACACACACACACACAGCCACACACACACAGCAACACAGTCACACACACACAGCAACACAGTCACACACACACACACAGAGTCACACACAGCCACACACAGTCACACACACACAGCAGCCTAGCGCTGCAGGGTGCCCCCCCCCCCCCCCCCCCGAGCTATCAATCGCAGACCTAAATAAGCTCATACCCCGGGGGTCCCTCTCCCTACCTCAACTCCCCTCCTACAGCTCCTCTGTACACACACACACTATCCTCGACCCTTCACTGAGCCCTGACCGAAGAGAGGAGGGGAACATCCTGACTGCGTACTCTGGGATGTTGACTCACCACCACATCCACATGTCAGTCACTGTCACACCTTCATACCATCTCTCTTCTCTCTAACACACATTCATACCATCTCTCTTCTCTCTAACACACATTCATACCATCTCTCTTCTCTCTAACACACATTCACACTCTAAAGAGTCTGCTAACAGGCTGGCCACTTGAGGATGTGCTCTGAAGACTTCCCTGTGGGCTTTTAGTGACTTGACCCTCTGACCAGTCATGCTATTACATAACATATAGCGTGTCTTCCTCTTTGGCACGGTGTCACCACAGCTAGGAATGCTTGGGAGAAGAGGGAGATGAGCAGAACTTAACCTCTCAATGCTCCTTTTAGAGAGAGGACCTCTCCGTTCTCCTTTCAGAGAGAGGACCTCTCAATGCTCCTTTTAGAGAGAGGACCTCTCTGTTCTCCTTTCAGAGAGAGGACCTCTCCGTTCTCCTTTCAGAGAGAGGACCTCTCCGTTCTCCTTTCAGAGAGAGGACCTCTCCGTTCTCCTTTCAGAGAGAGGACCTCTCCGTTCTCTTTTCAGAGAGAGGACATCTCAGTTCTCCTTTTAGAGAGAGGACCTCTCAATGCTCCTTTTAGAGAGAGGACATTTCAGTTCTCCTTTTAGAGAGAGGATGTCTCAGTTCTCCTTTTAGAGAAAGGACCTCTCAATGCTCCTTTTAGAGAGAGGTCACACACACACAGATAGGAGAGGGTTGGTCTTCCCGCTGTAAATCTTTGACACGCACGTAGTGTCGTTGGTGACATATTTGGGCGGTAATGGCCGAGGGGGACAAAGAGGCGTCTTTGAGGAAAATGGAGAGCGAGGACAGTGATGATTAAATGACTCTGGGCATCATAAATCCAGGGTGGAATCTTCCCCTTGAAGCACACAGTATCACACACACAGTATCACACACACAGTATCACACACACAGTATCACACACACAGTATCACACACACACAGTATCACACACACACAGTATCACACACACACAGTATCACACACACAGTATCACACACATACACAGTATCACACACACAATATCACACACACACACACAGTATCACACACACACAGTATCACACACACACACACACACAGTATCACACACACACACACAGTATCACACACACAATATCACACACACAGTATCACACACACACAGTATCACACACACACAGTATCACACACACAGTATCACACACACACACAGTATCACACACACAATATCACACACACAGTATCACACACACACACACACAGTATCACACACACACAGTATCACACACACACACACAGTATCACACACACAATATCACACACACAGTATCACACACACACAGTATCACACACACACAATATCACACACACACAGTATCACACACACACAGTATCACACACACAATATCACACACACAGTATCACACACACACAGTATCACACACACACACACAGTATCACACACACAGTATCACACATACACAGTATCACACATACACAGTATCACACACACAGTATCACACACACACAGTATCACACACACAATATCACACACACAGTATCACACACACAGTATCACACACACACAGTATCACACACACACAGTATCACACACACAATATCACACACACAGTATCACACACACACAGTATCACACACACACACAGTATCACACACACAGTATCACACACACACAGTATCACACACACAGTATCACACGCACACAGTATCACACACACACAGTATCACACACACAATATCACACACACAGTATCACACACACAGTATCACACACACAATATCACACACACAGTATCACACACACAATATCACACACACAGTATCACACACACAGTATCAGACACACACAGTATCACACACACAATATCACACACACAGTATCACACACACACAGTATCACACACACACACACAGTATCACACACACACAGTATCACACACACACACGCAGTATCACACACACACACACACACACAGTATCACACACACAGTATCACACACACAGTATCACACAGAGTATCACACACACACACAATATCACACACACAATATCACACACACAGTATCACACACACAATATCACACACACAGTATCACACACACAATATCACACACACAGTATCACACACACAGTATCACACAGTATCACACACACACACACACACACACACACACACACACACACACACACACACACACACACACAATATCACACACACAGTATCACACACACAATATCACACACACAGTATCACACACACAATATCACACACACAGTATCACACACACACACACACACACACACACACAGTATCACACACACAGTATCACACATAGAGTATCACACACACAGTATCACAGACACACAGTATCTCACACACACACACACACACACACACACACACACACACACACACACACACACACACACACACACACACACACACACACACACACACACACACACACACACAGTGTCACACACACACACATACAGTACCACACAGTATCACACACAGTATCACACAAACACTATCACACACACAGTATCACACACACAGTATCACACACAGTATCACACAGTATCACACACAGTATCACACACAGTATCACACACAATATCACACAATATCACACACACACACACACACACAGTATCACACACACACACACACACACACACACACACACAGTATCACACACACAGTGTCACACACACACACACACAGTATCACACACACAGTATCACACACACAGAGTTATTGATGCCACTGTTAATCGTCTGTATTTCTAACCCTTATTGGGTTAACCTGAATGTCGTGTTATGCTTACCGATCCCTCTTCATCCTCTCCTCTCCCTCTCTCATCAGAGCCTGTGTCATCAACATAGAAGACAGCTTTGCTACCATTCCACCAGGCCCCAGTGGTCGGGGGGAAAGCCAGGGATGCAACCGTAATCTCCCCCTCTTCTCCTCCCTGCTTCCTCTCTTCACAGTTTGGCTGTTTTACTTAGATTTTCTGCCTGCTTCACCTGATCGCATTGCTTTTCCCAGAGAGAGAGAGTGAGAGAGACACACACACACTCACATACACCACACATACACCACACATACACCACACACACAACACACACACACACACACACACACTCACATACACCACACATACACCACACATACGCCACACAAACACCACACACACAACACATACACACACACACACAAACACACACACACACACACACACCACACACACACCCTGCAGCTATCTGGCAGAGGGTTGGATGGTATACGGTAGAAGGTAGAAGGTCTGGGAAAGCCCAATCACTGCTTTCCAGGAGAATCGCGATGACAGTGCAGAACGGGGGAGGAGAAATAAGCCTCAGAACACAACACAACACTTAGTGCTTTCCCATTCCATCCCTGTACTGAGAGGATGATGTCCTCCAGCCCGGCTCTGGTAGTGGGGAAATGCAGCGCTTACAGCTGTACTACAACAGACTAACCTTAAACCTGGACAAGCTTGTTGAGGGCTCTAGTGGAGGTAGACTGCCTGGAGCTCTGTGTCAAATGAAAGCACAGAGGACAACTCTGATTCCCAGGCTCAGGAGGGAATATGAGGACAGTTGTGTTACAGTACAGGTCGGTAGGATTAGGCCCGTAGGAAGACTATCATTGTTAGGAGGTCTACCAACACAATGGTTTCATAGTGATTCTCCCATGTTCTGAAATTGAATACATGAAATGTGAAAAGCAACTTGATAGTTGATTTTAAACTTCCCTACATGTGTCATGATATCACAGGCACCACAGGAGGTTGGTGGCACCTTAATTGGGGAGGACGGGCTCATGGTAATGGCTTGAACAGAATGGTTTCCATTCGTTTGATGCATTTCCATTCACTCAGTTCCAGACATTCTTATGAGCCGTCCTCCCCTCAGCAGCCTCCACTGATATGGACATAGTACAGAAACCATTATTTTTAATTGAATTACTATACCGTCAGTTGTCAGGCAATTTGGAGCATAATGACACTGACATCAAACATGTCTACAAGAGCTACTTGGCACATTACAGCCTTCCTATGCACACAGTTACCTTAAAGTACACAGTTACCTTAAAATACACAGTTACCTTAAAGTACACAGTTACCTTAAAATACACAGTTACCTTAAAATACACAGTTACCTTAAAATACACAGTTACCTTAAAGTACACAGTTACCTTAAAATACACAGTTACCTTAAAATACACATAGTTAGTTACCTTAATATACACAAAGTTACCTTAAAATACACAGTTACCTTAAAATACACAGTTACCTTAAAATACACATAGTTAGTTACCTTAATATACACAAAGTTACCTTAAAGCACACAGTTACCTTAAAGCACAGAGTTACCTTAAAACACACAGTTACCTTAAAACACACAACGTTACCTTAAAATACAGTTACCTTAAAATACACAGTTACCTTAAAACACACAGTTACCTTAAAGCACACAGTTACCTTAAAGTACACAGTTACCTTAAAATACACAGTTACCTTAAAATACACAGTTACCTTAAAATACACATAGTTAGTTACCTTAATATACACAAAGTTACCTTAAAATACACAGTTACCTTAAAATACACAGTTACCTTAAAATACACATAGTTAGTTACCTTAATATACACAAAGTTACCTTAAAGCACACAGTTACCTTAAAGCACAGAGTTACCTTAAAACACACAGTTACCTTAAAACACACAACGTTACCTTAAAATACAGTTACCTTAAAACACACAGTTACCTTAAAGCACACAGTTACCTTAAAGTACACAGTTACCTTAAAATACACAGTTACCTTAAAATACACAGTTACCTTAAAATACACAGTTACCTTAAAGTACACAGTTACCTTAAAATACACAGTTACCTTAAAGCACACAGTTACCTTAAAGTACACAGTTACCTTAAAATACACAGCTACCTTAAAATACACAGTTACCTTAAAATACACAGTTACCTTAAAGTACACAGTTACCTTAAAATACACAGTTACCTTAAAATACACAGTTACCTTAAAACACACAAAGTTACCTTAAAACACACAAAGTTACCTTAAAATACACAAGGTTGTGGGACAGAGTCAAGCTTTCTATCCCAGTCACTCAAACACCGGACGTCAACGCCTATCTCAAAGTCCCATCATGTGAGCTCGTTGGCACCCCCTAGCATGTTTCCGCAGGTGACTGGGAACTACGCCGAGGAGGGGGAACGGTCATGTTGCCATGGGAACACATTTAGCTGTGTGGGTGGCTGTGGGGTTGGGGCGTTCTATGGCTGAGATATCTAATAGCCTACACCACAGCTTGCGGTAAAATGAATGCATGGAGATGGGTGGCAAGAATTCACTGTGTATTGAAACCATTTAGGAAGGCAGACAAACGTATGTACAGAAGTACGTCAATATCTAGAACTCCTCTTCCCTTTCCTTACAGAATACACAAAGCTTTCTGTGATTCATCAACTGTCCCAAAGTATCAGAGAGAGAAAGAGAGAGAGAGAGAGAGAGAGAGAGAGAGAGAGAAAGAGAGAGAGAGAGAGAGAGAGAGAGAGAGAGAGACAGACAGACAGACAGACAGACAGACAGACAGACAGACAGACAGACAGACAGACAGACAGACAGACAGACAGTGTGCACTCCAATCCACGTTCTCACATCATCATCCCACTGGGCACAAACTGGTTGAATCAACATTGTTTCCAAGTCGTTTTAATAGACATTCAACTGACGTCTGTACCCAGTGGGATATCACCTCTTCCTGGTGAATAGTAATTACAAAGGCAACTAAATCAATAGGGCGGAATAATGAAACCATGTGGATTAATGAGAAGCTGGAGAGAACGCTGGTTCTATTGAACTTCTACTGAGCCTAGTGTGGTTTCAGCCTCTAGTGTGGTTTCAGCCTCTAGTGTGGTTTCAGCCTCTAGTGTGGTTCCAGCCTTGTGTCTATAGGGTAGGGCCGTGAGGTTTTCCTAACCGTGAGACCTGACCAGGAAAAACTGCTGCTCCTAGTCGTATGTGCCTAGTGAGGATTGAGTCAGTCTCCAACCCCTCATCAAAGGATATTCACCATGGGCACAATAGAACTATAACCTCCCTTCAAACCAGCAATAAATCCCATCAACTACAAAAGTAGCTGACAAAAACTGAACTCAGACCAAGAATGCCATGCAGGAGAGTGAAGAAGAACCACCGAGAAGAGATAACAGCTGTAACAGGAACATCACCATCTACAGTAAGGCTAGCTGTAACAGGAACATAACCATCTACATTAAGGCTAGCTGTAACAGGAACATCACCATCTACAGTAAGTCTAGCTGTAACAGGAACATAACCATCTACAGTAAGTCTAGCTGTAACAGGAACATCAACATCTACAGTAAGTTTAGCTGTAACAGGAAAATAACCATCTACAGTAAGTTTAGCTGTAACAGGAACGTAACCATCTACAGTAAGTCTAGCTGTAACAGGAACATCAACATCTACAGTAAGTTTAGCTGTAACAGGAAAATAACCATCTACAGTAAGGATAGCTGTAACAGGAACATCACCATCTACAGTAAGGATAGCTGTAACAGGAACATCACCACCTACAGTAAGGCTAGCTGTAACAGGAACGTAACCATCTACAGTAAGTCTAGCTGTAACAGGAACGTAACCATCTACAGTAAGTCTAGCTGTAACAGGAACATAACCATCTACAGTAAGGCTAGCTGTAACAGGAACGTAACCATCTACATTAAGGCTAGCTGTAACAGGAACATCACCATCTACATTAAGGCTAGCTGTAACAGGAACATCACCATCTACAGTAAGGCTAGCTGTAACAGGAACATAACCATCTACAGTAAGTCTAGCTGTAACAGGAACGTAACCATCTACATTAAGGCTAGCTGTAACAGGAACGTAACCATCTACAGTAAGGCTAGCTGTAACAGGAACGTAACCATCTACAGTAAGGCTAGCTGTAACAGGAACGTAACCATCTACAGTAAGTCTAGCTGTAACAGGAACATCAACATCTACAGTAAGGCTAGCTGTAACAGGAACATAACCATCTACATTAAGGCTAGCTGTAACAGGAACGTAACCATCTACAGTAAGGCTAGCTGTAACAGGAACGTAACCATCTACAGTAAGGCTAGCTGTAACAGGAACGTAACCATCTACAGTAAGTCTAGCTGTAACAGGAACATCAACATCTACAGTAAGTCTAGCTGTAACAGGAACATCAACATCTACAGTAAGTTTAGCTGTAACAGGAACATAACCATCTACAGTAAGTCTAGCTGTAACAGGAACATCAACATCTACAGTAAGTTTAGCTGTAACAGGAACATCAACATCTACAGTAAGTTTAGCTGTAACAGGAACATAACCATCTACAGTAAGTCTAGTTGTAACAGGAACATCACCATCTACAGTAAGGCTAGCTGTAACAGGAACGTAACCATCTACATTAAGGCTAGCTGTAACAGGAACATAACCATCTACAGTAAGTCTAGTTGTAACAGGAACATCACCATCTACAGTAAGGCTAGCTGTAACAGGAACATAACCATCTACAGTAAGTCTAGCTGTAACAGGAACATCAACATCTACAGTAAGTTTAGCTGTAACAGGAACATCAACATCTACAGTAAGTTTAGCTGTAACAGGAACATAACCATCTACATTAAGGCTAGCTGTAACAGGAACATCAACATCTACAGTAAGTTTAGCTGTAACAGGAACATAACCATCTACAGTAAGTCTAGCTGTAACAGGAACATAACCATCTACAGTAAGTCTAGTTGTAACAGGAACGTAACCATCTACAGTAAGTCTAGCTGTAACAGGAACATAACCATCTACAGTAAGGCTAGCTGTAACAGGAACGTAACCATCTACAGTAAGTTTAGCTGTAACAGGAACGTAACCATCTACAGTAAGTCTAGCTGTAACAGGAACATCAACATCTACAGTAAGTTTAGCTGTAACAGGAAAATAACCATCTACAGTAAGGATAGCTGTAACAGGAACATCACCATCTACAGTAAGGATAGCTGTAACAGGAACATCACCACCTACAGTAAGGCTAGCTGTAACAGGAACGTAACCATCTACAGTAAGTCTAGCTGTAACAGGAACGTAACCATCTACAGTAAGTCTAGCTGTAACAGGAACATAACCATCTACAGTAAGGCTAGCTGTAACAGGAACGTAACCATCTACATTAAGGCTAGCTGTAACAGGAACATCACCATCTACATTAAGGCTAGCTGTAACAGGAACATCACCATCTACAGTAAGGCTAGCTGTAACAGGAACATAACCATCTACAGTAAGTCTAGCTGTAACAGGAACGTAACCATCTACATTAAGGCTAGCTGTAACAGGAACGTAACCATCTACAGTAAGGCTAGCTGTAACAGGAACGTAACCATCTACAGTAAGGCTAGCTGTAACAGGAACGTAACCATCTACAGTAAGTCTAGCTGTAACAGGAACATCAACATCTACAGTAAGGCTAGCTGTAACAGGAACATAACCATCTACATTAAGGCTAGCTGTAACAGGAACGTAACCATCTACAGTAAGGCTAGCTGTAACAGGAACGTAACCATCTACAGTAAGGCTAGCTGTAACAGGAACGTAACCATCTACAGTAAGTCTAGCTGTAACAGGAACATCAACATCTACAGTAAGTCTAGCTGTAACAGGAACATCAACATCTACAGTAAGTTTAGCTGTAACAGGAACATAACCATCTACAGTAAGTCTAGCTGTAACAGGAACATCAACATCTACAGTAAGTTTAGCTGTAACAGGAACATCAACATCTACAGTAAGTTTAGCTGTAACAGGAACATAACCATCTACAGTAAGTCTAGTTGTAACAGGAACATCACCATCTACAGTAAGGCTAGCTGTAACAGGAACGTAACCATCTACATTAAGGCTAGCTGTAACAGGAACATAACCATCTACAGTAAGTCTAGTTGTAACAGGAACATCACCATCTACAGTAAGGCTAGCTGTAACAGGAACATAACCATCTACAGTAAGTCTAGCTGTAACAGGAACATCAACATCTACAGTAAGTTTAGCTGTAACAGGAACATCAACATCTACAGTAAGTTTAGCTGTAACAGGAACATAACCATCTACATTAAGGCTAGCTGTAACAGGAACATCAACATCTACAGTAAGTTTAGCTGTAACAGGAACATAACCATCTACAGTAAGTCTAGCTGTAACAGGAACATAACCATCTACAGTAAGTCTAGTTGTAACAGGAACATCACCATCTACAGTAAGGCTAGCTGTAACAGGAACGTAACCATCTACATTAAGGCTAGCTGTAACAGGAACGTAACCATCTACATTAAGGCTAGCTGTAACAGGAACGTAACCATCTACAGTAAGGCTAGCTGTAACAGGAACGTAACCATCTACAGTAAGGCTAGCTGTAACAGGAACGTAACCATCTACAGTAAGTCTAGCTGTAACAGGAACATCAACATCTACAGTAAGGCTAGCTGTAACAGGAACATAACCATCTACATTAAGGCTAGCTGTAACAGGAACGTAACCATCTACAGTAAGGCTAGCTGTAACAGGAACGTAACCATCTACAGTAAGGCTAGCTGTAACAGGAACGTAACCATCTACAGTAAGTCTAGCTGTAACAGGAACATCAACATCTACAGTAAGTCTAGCTGTAACAGGAACATCAACATCTACAGTAAGGCTAGCTGTAACAGGAACATAACCATCTACATTAAGGCTAGCTGTAACAGGAACGTAACCATCTACAGTAAGGCTAGCTGTAACAGGAACGTAACCATCTACAGTAAGGCTAGCTGTAACAGGAACGTAACCATCTACAGTAAGGCTAGCTGTAACAGGAACGTAACCATCTACAGTAAGTCTAGCTGTAACAGGAACATCAACATCTACAGTAAGTCTAGCTGTAACAGGAACGTAACCATCTACAGTAAGTCTAGCTGTAACATGAACATCAACATCTACAGTAAGTTTAGCTGTAACAGGAACATAACCATCTACAGTAAGTCTAGCTGTAACAGGAACATAACCATCTCCATTAAGGCTAGCTGTAACAGCAACATAACCATCTACAGTCAGGCTAGCTGTAACAGGAACATAACCATCTACAGTAAGGCTAGCTGTAACAGGAACGTAACCATCTACAGTAAGTCTAGCTGTAACAGGAACATAACCATCTACAGTAAGTCTAGCTGTAACAGGAACGTAACCATCTACAGTAAGGCTAGCTGTAACAGGAACGTAACCATCTACAGTAAGTCTAGCTGTAACAGGAACATCAACATCTACAGTAAGTCTAGCTGTAACAGGAACGTAACCATCTACAGTAAGTCTAGCTGTAACATGAACATCAACATCTACAGTAAGTTTAGCTGTAACAGGAACATAACCATCTACAGTAAGTCTAGCTGTAACAGGAACATAACCATCTACAGTAAGTCTAGCTGTAACAGGAACATCAATATCTACAGTAAGTCTAGCTGTAACAGGAACATAACCATCTACAGTAAGGCTAGCTGTAACAGGAACATAACCATCTACAGTAAGTCTAGCTGTAACAGGAACATCACCATCTACAGTAAGGCTAATTGTAACAGGAACGTAACCATCTACAGTAAGGCTAGCTGTAACAGGAACGTAACCATCTACAGTAAGTCTAGCTGTAACAGGAACATAACCATCTACAGTAAGTCTAGCTGTAACAGGAACATCAACATCTACAGTAAGTCTAGCTGTAACAGCAACATAACCATCTACAGTAAGGCTAGCTGTAACAGGAACATAACCATCTACATTAAGGCTAGCTGTAACAGGAACGTAACCATCTACAGTAAGTCTAGCTGTAACAGGAACATCAACATCTACAGTAAGTCTAGCTGTAACAGGAACGTAACCATCTACAGTAAGTCTAGCTGTAACATGAACATCAACATCTACAGTAAGTTTAGCTGTAACAGGAACATAACCATCTACAGTAAGTCTAGCTGTAACAGGAACATAACCATCTACAGTAAGTCTAGCTGTAACAGGAACATCAATATCTACAGTAAGTCTAGCTGTAACAGGAACATAACCATCTACAGTAAGGCTAGCTGTAACAGGAACATAACCATCTACAGTAAGTCTAGCTGTAACAGGAACATCACCATCTACAGTAAGGCTAATTGTAACAGGAACGTAACCATCTACAGTAAGGCTAGCTGTAACAGGAACGTAACCATCTACAGTAAGTCTAGCTGTAACAGGAACATAACCATCTACAGTAAGTCTAGCTGTAACAGGAACATCAACATCTACAGTAAGTCTAGCTGTAACAGCAACATAACCATCTACAGTAAGGCTAGCTGTAACAGGAACATAACCATCTACAGTAAGGATAGCTTATTACAGGAACATCACCATCTACAGTAAGGCTAGCTGTAACAGGAACGTAACCATCTACAGTAAGTCTAGCTGTAACAAGACCATAACCATCTACAGTAAGGCTAGCTGTAACAGGAACATCAACATCTACAGTAAGTCTAGCTGTAACAGGAACATAACCATCTACAGTAAGTCTAGCTGTAACAGGAACATAACCATCTACAGTAAGTCTAGCTGTAACAGGAACATAACCATCTACAGTAAGTCTAGCTGTAACAGGAACATCAATATCTACAGTAAGTCTAGCTGTAACAGGAACATAACCATCTACAGTAAGGCTAGCTGTAACAGGAACATAACCATCTACAGTAAGTCTAGCTGTAACAGGAACATCACCATCTACAGTAAGGCTAATTGTAACAGGAACGTAACCATCTACAGTAAGGCTAGCTGTAACAGGAACGTAACCATCTACAGTAAGTCTAGCTGTAACAGGAACATAACCATCTACAGTAAGTCTAGCTGTAACAGGAACATCAACATCTACAGTAAGTCTAGCTGTAACAGCAACATAACCATCTACAGTAAGGCTAGCTGTAACAGGAACATAACCATCTACATTAAGGCTAGCTGTAACAGGAACATCAACATCTACAGTAAGTCTAGCTGTAACAGGAACATCAACATCTACAGTAAGTCTAGCTGTAACAGGAACGTAACCATCTACAGTAAGTCTAGCTGTAACATGAACATCAACATCTACAGTAAGTTTAGCTGTAACAGGAACATAACCATCTACAGTAAGTCTAGCTGTAACAGGAACATAACCATCTACAGTAAGTCTAGCTGTAACAGGAACATCAATATCTACAGTAAGTCTAGCTGTAACAGGAACATAAC
>NC_048585.1:15305739-15320739 GCF_013265735.2 Oncorhynchus mykiss
CAATACATGTGTGTCTTTAGTTGTATTTTTGTATACATGTAAGTCTGTAATGTCTACATGGTAATGTTCTAATTGTATGTAAATTGTAAATTATTTTTGTTTGTAATGTATTTTTCATTATGTATCGGCAGTGGTGTAAAGTACTTAAGTAAAAATACTTTAAAGTATTACATAAGTAGTTTTTTGGGGTATCTGTACTTTGCTATTTATATTTTTGACAACTTTTACTTTTACTTCAATACATTCTGTAGACTGTAGCCTCCAGTCTCCCTGGCCCTTCTCTGACCCCTTACTGCAGCCTCTAGTCTCCCTGGCCCTTCTCTGACCCCTTACTGCAGCCTCCAGTCTCCCTGGCCCTTCTCTGACCCCTTACTGCAGCCTCCAGTCTCCCTGGCCCTGTTCTGACCCCTTACTGCAGCCTCCAGTCTCCCTGGCCCTGTTCTGACCCCTTACTGCAGCCTCCAGTCTCCCCGGCCCTGTTCTGACCCCTTACTGCAGCCTCCAGTCTCCCTGGCCCTGTTCTGAACCCTTACTGCAGCATCCAGTCTCCCTGACCCTGTTCTGACCCCTTACTGCAGCCTCCAGTCTCCCTGGCCCTGTTCTGACACCTTACTGCAGTTCTCAGTCTCCCTGGTCCTGCTCTGCCCCTTACTGTAGCCTCCAGTCTCCCTGGCCCTGTTCTGACCCCTTACTGCAGCCTCAGTCTCCCTGGCCCTGTTCTGACCCCTTACTGCAGCCTCCAGTCTCCCTGGCCCTGCTCTGACCCCTTACTGCAGCCTCCGTCTCCCTGGCCCTGTTCTGACCCCTTACTGCAGCCTCAGTCTCCCTGGCCCTGTTCTGACCCCTTACTGCAGCCTTCAGTCTCCCTGGCCCTGTTCTGACCCCTTACTGCAGTTCTCAGTCTCCCTGGCCCTGTTCTGACCCCTTACTGCAGTTCTCAGTCTCCCTGGCCCTGTTCTGACCCCTTACTGCAGCCTCCAGTCTCCCTGGCCCTGTTCTGACCCCTTACTGCAGTTCTCAGTCTCCCTGGCCCTGCTCTGTGAAGAGCTCCCTCTCTCTAGGCACACTCTGCCCAGCATGGTCATCCATTGAATGGAGCCTAACACTATTCACTAATACAGCCCCGAAATACATATCCAATCCTTATACCATTTCAGAGGGATCTGAAGGGAACATATAGGCTAGAGTCAATGGATGGATAATGTATTGGAAATAATGTAGGAATGCATATATAGTGGATTGGAAATAGTGTAATAATATATAACTACTATAGTGTAAGAATGTATACATACTATAGTGTATAAGCTATAGTGTAATAATGTATACATACTATAGTGTATAAGCTATAGTGTAATAATGTATACATATTATAGTGTGTAGACTATAGTGTAATAATGTATACATACTATAGTGTATAAGCTATAGGGTAATAATGTATACATATTATAGTGGAATGACTATAGTGTAATAATGTATACATACTATAGTGTATAAGCTATAGTGTAATAATGTATACATATTATAGTGGATTGACTATAGTGTAATAATGTATACATACTATAGTGTATAGGCTATAGTGTAATAATGTACACATACTATAGTACTATAGTGTATAGTGTAATAATGTATACATACTACAGTATATAGACTATTGGGTAATAATGTATACATACTATAGTGTGTAGACTATAGTGTTATAGGCTATAGTGTAATAATGTATACATACTATAGTCTAATAATGTATACATATTATAGTGAATTGACTATAGTGCAATAATGTATACATACTATAGTGTATAGGCTATAGTGTAATAATGTATACATACTATAGTGTGTAGACTATAGTGTACTAATGTATACATACCATAGTGTAATAATGTATACATATTATAGTGTAATAATGTATACATACTATAGTGTGTAGACTATAGTGTAATAATATATATATATATTATGGTGTGTAGACTTTAGTGCTATAGGCTATAGTGTAATAATGTATACCTACTACAGTATATAGACTATAGTGTAATAATGTATACATACTATAGTGTATAGGCTATAGTGTAATAATGTATACATATTATAGTGTGTAGACTATAGTGTAATAATGTATACATACTACAGTATATATACTATAGTGTAATAATGTATACATACTATAGTGTAATAATGTATACATACTATAGTGTGTAGACTATAGTGTGATAATGTATACCTACTATAGTGTATAAGCTATAGTGTAATAATGTATACATATTATAGTGTAATAATGTATACCTACTATAGTGTATAAGCTATAGTGTAATAATGTATACATATTATAGAGTGTAGACTATAGTGTAATAATGTATACATACTATAGTGTGTAGACTTTAGTGTGGTGTGACTGAGTTGAACAGAGCTACTGCTATAGTCAGTTACACATTCTGTATAGGCTTGTGTAGCAGCTGCTGCTGGCAATGGAGGGAGTGAGAGAGTGAGAGAGAGAGAGAGAGAGAGAGAGAGAGAGAGAGAGAGAGAGAGGGAGAGAGAGAGAACGAGAGAACAAGAGAACGAGAGAGGAGAGAGAATGAGAGAGGGAGAGAAAGAGAGCGAGAGAGAGAGAGGGAGAGAAAGAGAAAGAGAAAGAGAAAGAGAGAGAGAGAGAGAGAGAGAGAGAGAGAGAGAGAGAGAGAGAGAGAGAGGGTTTCTGTAAAGCTGCATTATGAGTCAAGGACCTACATCCCTCTATACAGCAAGAGGGAGCGCTATGCTTTCTAAGGTCTACAGAGGAAGTGGTGTGGCAGTGACTGGATATTAAATAGACAGTCTTCCAGGTTGCCTACTACACTACACGTCCCAGTGGCTGTCTGGCTGCTGTGTAGACTGGTCTATAACCACAGACCTACTCAACGCAGGCTCACCTCTACCACTACTGACTATAAAGCCTACTCAACACAGGACCACCTCTCCCCCTACTGACTATAAAGCCTACTCAACACAGGACCACCTCTCCCCCTACTGACTATAAAGCCTACTGGCACAAGCTCTAAATGAGCCATAAGGGTTACAGCATTTTAGCCTGATTCTTTACACAGATGGTACAGCGTTACCCCCAAGCAGCCCAGTGTTTGGAGCTAAATATTGAAGATATTCTATATGTATAACACATGTATTATGTCCTTGAACAATTGATATAGCCTACAGTAATGAACTGCTATACATGTTTTCCAGTTGTGTGGCATGTTGTTCTGTGAAGAAGAGGATTGGATCAAAGACGTTGTCATGACAATTTAACAGTGAGGTTAAAGGACTTTTTGACTTAAAGCTACCGTTGCTCACTATCCTGCTCTCGGACACAGGCGTGCCCTAATAGCATTTATGTAATAGCCTATATCGTATAAGGCTGCACATGGACATTTATAGAGTGATTTCAAATACTCTATAATAGCCTACTCTCTCTCTCTCTCTCACTCTATATCTATCTATATATATATATAGATATATAGATATATAGATACAAATAAAATAACTATATATATATAGTTATTTTATTTGTATCTATATATCTATATATCTATATATATATATATATATATATATATATATAGTTATTTTATTTGTATTTTTACTATATACTGGAAAATCAAAGAGTGAATGGGAAAACCAAAATCACTTGACCAGACAAGCTACGGATCTCCCTTCCCTTCCCAAACCCAAAACCATATCGGTCATGTACCTAGACCTGGGGCACTTGAGTGGAGACGTGCGACGCACAGCAATGCAGCCCGCAACTTATCATCGGCGACGCTTTCCAGCCACGGAGACAGGAGATGTGCCATTTGAGGTTACAATAAATGTTTCATGATGCAACGTGGGTTTTCCACGAGTTACAGACCGCATGAAAACAGAGACGCCGTGCACAAGCTACGCTGTGACTCTCTGAGAGGTATCATATGAAACATCTAGTCCTACACAGTGGGATGTGAATTATTGGATGTCATTGCGCTAGGATATATCAACGAGACGAGAGAGTGGTGGGGAAATATCCACCTCTTGGTGTGCAATAGGATGTCACATAACATACTGCAGAGCCGACTGTTGTACGAAGGTGGACAAATGTCTCTTAACACACTGCGAAATTCTGCCACCCCATAGGCTACATTCACTAATATCACTTGGTCAATATCACTTTACCTACAGAGCTCAGCGCGGGCAGACGCGCGTACGCATTTGGGCAAGTAAATGCTCAAAATGAATGAAGCAGTACACACATGCTCTAAAGCGTTAAACCGCAGAAAAATGCACCACAACTGCACATAGAATAGCATCAACAATAAATGACGCAATCTTATTCTATATCAGAGTGGCGATGGTGGGAAAATTGTAAAAGGTAATAAATACAAAAACTGAAATCCCAAACCCGCAAGAGAAGGATGGTGCAGTGTTCCCCGCGCGGCATGGCTATACGGCAGAGAACAGGTATACACGCCTTTACCTGGTGCAGAGGCATCCGCGCCCCAATTCTTCAAAAAAGAAAACGATAAAGACCAAAAAATAATAGTCCCGTTAAATGATCACCCTGTGACAAGCCCGTCCTTACCTGTAATCGCTGCGGATATCAGTTTACAGCCGCAGTCGCATTGACACTGCGGTAACAGGCACGTTCCGATGAATCCCAACTCCTTTACTTCCAAATTACAACGAGATGCGTAAAAAGAAACACCTTTTGGTATCCTAATCCACAGGGCTGTGATGCTTCTTTATGAATTGGTCCGTTCTAAATCCTCCGCAGCGACGTGTTAGTCAAAAGCATGAGAATCCAGCGCGAAAGGAAATAGCAGCAGGATCCCAACAACACTTCCGATCAGCGAGTCCCTCTCCAGCCACTATGCCGCTCCGAGTGGACTCAGACCCGGCGGGATCGCAACACCTCCCATCCCAAACGCGGACGCACTTATGTCTTGAAAATCGCTGCACTGTAGGATTCCGCAAGAGGATGTGTGTGTCGCGCTGTAGATCAGTGCGATGCTCCCATCTGAAAGGCGTTGTGTGATGCTGCGACGAGAGGGGAGAAGAGAGAGAGGGTGCTTTTCGAGTTTGCAGGTTCCGAGCTGACAACTGAGTAACTGGGCAGGGATTTGAGTGTATGGCGCTGTGCCGGGGCGCAAGGAGCGACTGTCTTGTTTTACCAAGCCTTCTGACTCGCCCGCAGTGACATCTCGGATCGAGGGCTGTGATTGGGCTAATTGTAAAATTTCACTGGCAGCAATCACAGAAGCGCAGCTCACATGATGAATGAGAGGCATATGCTGAAGCCCGCAGCCAGCGAATGTATTTTCTATGTTTATGTAATGCATTCATTCCTGCGTGAAAGGGATTTGGCTATGCCAAAGGGAATACACATGAATACAATACTGGGGGTGAAATGATCATCGGATTTAAATATCTAATCAGAGCATCATTTGAAGATGGAGATTAGGGAAATTAAATATAATTAAGACACTTGCTCTGTGTCGAGGGATTATCTTATTTTGTCGTTGATTATTTTTTTAAGTTTCTAACAGCTAATCAAGATATTGGCTTTCCGTTGGTATTATGATATTTACGAATGCCTATGCATTAACATTTATAACTAGAAAAGCCTTTTCAGTAAGACATTCACAAAAATAATGGTATTTATTATAGCCAAACCACATTATAGCCTATAAATTAATTGTAGGCTACATTCCTAATTTGCCTTACCAATTAGGCATAATAGTCACATTTTCAATGATAAGGTCAACAAGCCACATTGAGATAGACCTACAGACAAGGAGTAACATGATTCACAAAACAGTGAATGATTATTTTCCATGGTTTTGTTTTATAGATGGGAAATCATTTGATTGCAGTTATGTTATCACAGGCAAAAGGGCAATTGAAGTTAAACAGCCTACCAGAATAGTAAGCAAATGTTAGGCCTACACCACACAATCCATGATTAAAATTCACGACTGACATTCTTTCTTATCTGCAGCCTACTCTACTTTACATGCTGCATACCTGACTGGGCAAGTTCAGAAAGATGCGACCGTGCTGCAGCTACTCTTCTGACCCTGTGGGTTTTGTCTAGAAGGGATACAGCTTTTGTCAAAATTGACTTTTCTTAGCAGGTTTAGAAGAACTGAAGCGGCAGGTTTTGATAATTAACGCAGCAGGTTAGGATACTTAGGTTAGGGTTAGGGTTAGCTAAAATGCAAAAAAACGAATAAGCAACTTTTGATATTTTACAAAAGCTGTATACCATCTAGACATGATCCTCCCTGTGCTGCTCTCCGTTGGCAAGTGCACTGCGCTTTGAAAACCTGCATCATAGCTCCACCTGCAGGCCAATCAAGAACTGCAGTTGGTTTTCTGTCACTGCCCCATGCATTGTGAACCAAACCTTGATTTTTGGCGTTTCAAACCTTGACATGTAGGTGTTAGACAGATACATGACATTACTAAGCACAATTTGAAGTTAACTGTATTTCCTTGTTTGAGATAGAGAGATAGCCAGGGTTAAGAAAATAACGCAGCAAAAACAAAACAGCCTACCAATCTGACCTGTATCTGGTGTCCCAGTGGCTTGCCATAATTGGTCAAAAGCAGGGCTGGCTCTAGCCTTTTGGTGTCCCTAAGCAAGATTTGGTCTAAGCAAGATTAGAGGTTGCTACCCACCCTGATTTTGATGGGTAGCAACCTCACCACAAAATATTTTAGTGCCCCCCTCTTGATGGTGGAGAGAAAGTGTTACATTTTACAAGTTCATTTCCTGCAATTCTACACATTTTGCCATGCGGTGTAGAGAAAATGTTACGGTTTTAAAGCAAGTTTTCTGCAATTCTACATATTTTTCCACAGGGCAGAGAATTTTCTTGAAGTTTTACATCTAATTTCCTGAAATTCTACAATTTGTTTGTAGTGACTTGTGTCATATTAATATGATATCTGAGTTAGAATGACTAACACAATCAATGGGGGCTCCCTGAAGGTCAGAGCCCCTGGGCACTTGACCAGACAATAGGTATTTGGTAATGATTATTACTAAATTGTCGCAATTTTCTTTATTGAGACATGTGTAATGGAAACAACAGAGATATTTTCTAAAGATAGACGTTGTTATCAGGCTAACTTTCTTTATTGAGACATGTGTAATGGAAACAACAGAGATATTTTCTAAAGATAGACGTTATCAGGCTAACTTTCTTTATTGAGACAAATGGTGATGGAAACAACAGAGATATTTTCTAAAGATAGACGTTGTTATCAGGCTAACTTTCTTTATTGAGACATGTGTAATGGAAACAACAGAGATATTTTCTAAAGATAGACGTTGTTATCAGGCTAACTTTCTTTATTGAGACATGTGTAATGGAAACAACAGAGATATTTTCTAAAGATAGACGTTGTTATCAGGCTAACTTTCTTTATTGAGACATGTGTAATGGAAACAACAGAGATATTTTCTAAAGATAGACGTTGTTATCAGGCTAACTTTCTTTATTGAGACAAATGGTGATGGAAAAAGTGTTTTTCGAATAAAGGATGATTGCCAAATACTTTTGAAGGTATGACGTCTCATGTAACTATCTGTTAAGCTCCACTCCACATTTGATTCTGAATGCCTACTGCAGCGTTCCCCATTTTCATTGTTGGACATAAAAGACTGTAAAAACACCAGTAAATCAGCTCCAAGTGATTTCAATTATGGTAATATGTTCCCAAGTATTCCCACAAATAATAGAAAGGCACTTGATGATATACAGATGTAAGCAAGCTGTCAATTTGCATTCTACAAATGATTTTCAATGATGTTCTGGCCCCTAAACCATCCAATGAAGAAACATGTGTCCAGGGGCTGAATCTAGTGGACGATCCCTGGCCTACTCCTTGCAAAATAGTTTTTAAACTGTAAAAATACATTTGCTTTGCAGGACAAGGATTGTCTTGACTTGCAAGAATGCTTGTATTTCTTCGCCTTGCTTTTCTGGTTGGCTGATGCAAGTTTCATCATCCAATTATTTCAGCTCTACAGGAGTGCATGTTTCACCAGGGCACGGACCGTGGCGATACGTTGGCACATGCAAATTATTAGAATACGGCAAATATTAGTCAATTATTGCATACTATTCATGCTAGCTTTCACAAGCTACCTGAAACATGAAAAAGATGGGTGGGAGAGCATACCGTCTGTCGTTTTATGTTTTATGTGCAATTTGCCTAAATGGGTAATAGAAATACTTCAACCACTTCCTTTTATAGGAAACTATTGTTTTTGTTGTTGTTGGTGTGACATCATTACATCCAGCTGACCTCATTACATCCAACTGACTTCATTACATCCAGCTGACTTCATTACATCCAGCTGACTTCATTACATCCAGCTGACTTCATTACATCCAGCTGACTTCATTACATCCAGCTGACATCATTACATCCAGCTGACTTCATTACATCCAGCTGACATCATTACATCCAGCTGACTTCATTACTTCCAGCTGACTTCATTACATCCAGCTGACTTCATTACATCCAACTGACTTCATTACATCCAGCTGACTTCATTACATCCAGCTGACATCATTACATCCAGCTGACTTCATTACTTCCAGCTGACTTCATTACATCCAGCTGACTTCATTACATCCAACTGACTTCATTACATCCAGCTGACTTCATTACATCCAGCTGACATCATTACATCCAGCTGACATCATTACATCCAGCTGACCTCATTACATCCAGCTGACTTCATTACATCCAGCTGACCTCATTACATCCAGCTGACATAATTACATCACCTCATTACATCCAGCTGACATCATTACATCACCTCATTACATCCAGCTGACTTCATTACATCCAGCTGACCTCATTACATCCAGCTGACATCATTACATCCAGCTGACATCATTACATCTAGCTGACTTCATTACATCCAGCTGACCTCATTACATCCAGCTGACCTCATTACATCCAGCTGACCTCATTACATCCAGCTGACATCATTACATCCAGCTGACATCATTACATCCAGCTGACCTCATTACATCCAGCTGACTTCATTACATCCAGCTGACATCATTACATCCAGCTGACATCATTACATCCAGCTGACTTCATTACATCCAGCTGACTTCATTACATCCAGCTGACATCATTACATCCAGCTGACTTCATTACATCCAGCTGACCTCATTACATCCAGCTGACTTCATTACTTCCAGCTGACTTCATTACATCCAGCTGACATCATTACATCCAGCTGACATCATTACATCCAGCTGACTTCATTACATCGAGCTGACTTCATTACATCCAGCTGACATCATTACATCCAGCTGACTTCATTACATCCAGCTGACCTCATTACATCCAGCTGACTTCATTACTTCCAGCTGACTTCATTACATCCAGCTGACCTCATTACATCCAGCTGACATCATTACATCCAGCTGACTTCATTACATCCAGCTGACTTCATTACATCCAGCTGACATCATTACATCCAGCTGACTTCATTACATCCAGCTGACCTCATTACATCCAGCTGACATCATTACTTCCAGCTGACTTCATTACATCCAGCTGACCTCATTACATCCAGCTGACTTCATTACATCCAGCTGACCTCATTACATCCAGCTGACTTCATTACTTCCAGCTGACTTCATTACATCCAGCTGACCTCATTACATCCAGCTGACTTCATTACATCCAGCTGACCTCATTACATCCAGCTGACATCATTACTTCCAGCTGACTTCATTACATCCAGCTGACCTCATTACATCCAGCTGACTTCATTACATCCAGTTGACCTCATTACATCCAGCTGACTTCATTACTTCCAGCTGACTTCATTACATCCAGCTGACTTCATTACTTCCAGCTGACTTCATTACTTCCAGCTGACTTCATTACATCCAGCTGACCTCATTACTTCCAGCTTACTTCATTACATCCAGCTGACTTCATTACTTCCAGCTGACTTCATTACATCCAGCTGACCTCATTACATCCAGCTGACTTCATTACTTCCAGCTGACTTCATTACATCCAGCTGACTTCATTACTTCCAGCTGACTTCATTACTTCCAGCTGACTTCATTACATCCAGCAGACATCATTACTTCCAGCTGACTTCATTACATCCAGCTGACATCATTACATCCAGCTGACATCATTACATCCAGCTGACATCATTACATCCAGCTGACATCATTACTTCCAGCTGACATCATTACATCCAGCTGACATCATTACATCCAGCTGACTTCATTACATCCAGCTGACATCATTACATCCAGTTGACTTCATTACTTCCAGCTGACTTCATTACTTCCAGCTGACTTCATTACATCCAGCTGACATCATTACTTCCAGCTGACTTCATTACATCCAGCTGACATCATTTCTTCCAGCTGACTTCATTACTTCCAGCTGACTTCATTACTTCCAGCTGACTTCATTACATCCAGCTGACATCATTACTTCCAGCTGACTTCATTACATCCAGCTGACATCATTACATCCAGCTGACATCATTACATCCAGCTGACTTCATTACATCCAGCTGACCTCATTACATCCAGCTGACCTCATTCCATCCAGCTGACCTCATTACATCCAGCTGACCTCATTACATCCAGCTGACTTCATTACATCCAGCTGACTTCATTACATCCAGCTGACATCATTACTTCCAGCTGACTTCATTATATCCAGCTGACATCATTACTTCCAGCTGACTTCATTACTTCCAGCTGACTTCATTACTTCCAGCTGACTTCATTACATCCAGCTGACCTCATTACATCCAGCTGACTTCATTACATCCAGCTGACCTCATTACATCCAGCTGACTTCATTACATCCAGCTGACTTCATTACATCCAGCTGACATCATTACATCCAGCTGACATCATTACATCCAGCTGACTTCATTACATCCAGCTGACTTCATTACATCCAGCTGACATCATTACATCAAGCTGACATCATTACATCCAGCTGACTTCATTACATCCAGCTGACATCATTACATCCAGTTGACCTCATTACATCCAGCTGACCTCATTACATCCAGCTGACTTCATTACATCCAGCTGACATCATTACTTCCAGCTGACTTCATTACATCCAGCTGACTTCATTACATCCAGCTGACATCATTACATCCAGCTGACTTCATTACATCCAGCTGACATCATTACATCCAGTTGACCTCATTACATCCAGCTGACATCATTACATCCAGTTGACTTCATTACATCCAGCTGAGTTCATTACATCCAGCTGACATCATTACATCCAGCTGACATCATTACATCCAGCTGACTTCATTACATCCAGCTGACTTCATTACATCCAGCTGACTTCATTACATCCAGCTGAGTTCATTACATCCAGTTGAGTTCATTACATCCAGTTGACTTCATTACATCCAGCTGAGTTCATTACTTCCAGCTGACTTCATTACATCCAGTTGACTTCATTACATCCAGCTGAGTTCATTACATCCAGCTGACCTCATTACATCCAGTTGACCTCATTACATCCAGTTGACTTCATTACATCCAGCTGACTTCATTACATCCAGCTGACATCATTACATCCAGTTGACCTCATTACATCCAGTTGACATCATTACATCCAGCTGAGTTCATTACATCCAGCTGTTTTAATCGACACAAGATAGTTAAATGGAAACGCACCGTAGCAGACAATTGTCCAGTGGTGTAAAGTACTTTAAGTAAAAATACTTTAAAGTACTACTTAAGTAGTTTTTGGGGTATCTGTACCTTACTTTAGTATTTATATTTTTGACTACTTTTACCATTACATTCCTTAAGAAAATATTGTACTTTTTACTCCATACATTTTTGTTGAAACCCAAAAGTACTCATTACATTTTGAATGCTTAGCAGGACAGGAAAGAGCCCAATTCAATATAGTAGTGGCCTAGTGGACACCTAAATACCAAGGTAACACAACCAGTCGAAAAAAACAATGCCCTCTAACAAGGAAATATGAAATATTTACAAATGAAGAGGTTTCACAGGGAGCAAAAATGTCTAAACTGAGGAACAATGACCCTTTTATAAATCAATTCATCCCCAATAAATCTAGATTGAGTTTGTCAGTGTGTAACCTATATAGGGTATGTATGTACAGATGCGCTGCAGTTTAAATCCAGAGTCATTGATTGAAGCGCAGGAGGCCGGTATGGTCATCCATTCTACTCTGCTCCTGGTGTCAACCCCCACGGCTTTATCTGATGAATTCATTCAAAGATTAAAATGCACAGAATAAAGACCCACCAATCTATGACCCTTCACTATTGAGTTAAATCAACATTCTCTAGACCTCAATATTTAGATCTTGTTTCTCAGCACAGAAAATCAATAAGGACTGCAGTGGAGAGGGGTGGATGGCGTTGGTCAGGAGTCAGGACTGTAGTGGAGAGGGGTGGATGGCGTTGGTCAGGAGTCAGGACTGTAGCGGAGAGGGGTGGATGGCGTTGGTCAGGAGTCAGGACTGTAGCGGAGAGGGGTGGATGGCGTTGGTCAGGTGTCAGGACTGTAGTGGAGAGGGGTGGATGGCGTTGGTCAGGAGTCAGGACTGTAGTGGAGAGGGGTGGATGGCGTTGGTCAGGAGTCAGGACTGTAGTGGAGAGGGGTGGATGGCGTTGGTCAGGAGTCAGGACTGTAGTGGAGAGGGGTGGATGGTGTTGGTCAGGAGTCAGGACTGTAGTGGAGAGGGGTGGATGGTGTTGGTCAGGAGTCAGGACTGTAGTGGAGAGGGGTGGATGGTGTTGGTCAGGAGTCAGGACTGTAGCGGAGAGGGGTGGATGGTGTTGGTCAGGAGTCAGGACTGTAGTGGAGAGGGGTGGATGGCGTTGGTCAGGAGTCAGGACTGTAGCGGAGAGGGGTGGATGGCGTTGGTCAGGAGTCAGGACTGTAGTGGAGAGGGGTGGATGGCGTTGGTCAGGAGTCAGGACTGTAGTGGAGAGGGGTGGATGGCGTTGGTCAGGAGTCAGGACTGCAGTGGAGAGGGGTGGATGGCATTGGTCAGGAGTCAGGACTGTAGTGGAGAGGGGTGGATGGCGTTGGTCAGGAGTCAGGACTGTAATGGAGAGGGGTGGATGGTGTTGGTCAGGAGTCAGGACTGTAGTGGAGAGGGGTGGATGGTGTTGGTCAGGAGTCAGGACTGTAATGGAGAGGGGTGGATGGTGTTGGTCAGGAGTCAGGACTGTAGTGGAGAGGGGTGGATGGCGTTGGTCAGGAGTCAGGACTGCAGTGGAGAGGGGTGGATGGCATTGGTCAGGAGTCAGGACTGTAGTGGAGAGGGGTGGATGGCGTTGGTCAGGAGTCAGGACTGTAATGGAGAGGGGTGGATGGTGTTGGTCAGGAGTCAGGACTGTAGTGGAGAGGGGTGGATGGTGTTGGTCAGGAGTCAGGACTGTAATGGAGAGGGGTGGATGGTGTTGGTCAGGAGTCAGGACTGTAGTGGAGAGGGGTGGATGGCGTTGGTCAGGAGTCAGGACTGTAGCGGAGAGGGGTGGATGGCGTTGGTCAGGAGTCAGGACTGTAGTGGAGAGGGGTGGATGGTGTTGGTCAGGAGTCAGGACTGTAGTGGAGAGGGGTGGATGGTGTTGGTCAGGAGTCAGGACTGTAATGGAGAGGGGTGGATGGTGTTGGTCAGGAGTCAGGACTGTAATGGAGAGGGGTGGATGGTGTTGATCAGGAGTCAGGACTGCAGTGGAGAGGGGTGGATGGCGTTGGTCAGGAGTCAGGACTGTAGTGGAGAGGGGTGGATGGCGTTGGTCAGGAGTCAGGACTGCAGTGGAGAGGGGTGGATGGCGTTGGTCAGGAGTCAGGACTGTAGCGGAGAGGGGTGGATGGCGTTGGTCAGGAGTCAGGACTGTAGTGGAGAGGGGTGGATGGCGTTGGTCAGGAGTCAGGACTGTAGCGGAGAGGGGTGGATGGCGTTGGTCAGGAGTCAGGACTGTAGTGGAGAGGGGTGGATGGCGTTGGTCAGGAGTCAGGACTGCAGTGGAGAGGGGTGGATGGCGTTGGTCAGGAGTCAGGACTGTAGTGGAGAGGGGTGGATGGCGTTGGTCAGGAGTCAGGACTGTAGCGGAGAGGGGTGGATGGCGTTGGTCAGGAGTCAGGACTGTAGTGGAGAGGGGTGGATGGCGTTGGTCAGGAGTCAGGACTGTAGCGGAGAGGGGTGGATGGTGTTGGTCAGGAGTCAGGACTGCAGTGGAGAGGGGTGGATGGCGTTGGTCAGGAGTCAGGACTGTAGTGGAGAGGGGTGGATGGCGTTGGTCAGGAGTCAGGACTGTAGTGGAGAGGGGTGGATGGCGTTGGTCAGGAGTCAGGACTGTAGTGGAGAGGGGTGGATGGCGTTGGTCAGGAGTCAGGACTGTAGTGGAGAGGGGTGGATGGCGTTGGTCAGGAGTCAGGACTGCAGTGGAGAGTTCGGACCAGACAGACAAACAGACAGCATTATGGAACAATGGTCAGCAGGCCACTGAACTGAACAGATCAAATCCTATACATGGTATTATGCTGTGTACCATGCAGTACCTGATGCATTGTGCGATTCCAGACACAGCTAAATGCTCTTGGGTGTTGGTGAACATTCTGGTGCAACATGACTCACCTAGGTAGGTGCTGTACATTGGGGAAGGGGTGAGTTACCCAAGTTGATGTTTTGAGTTTGAGGGAAACACCACACATAAACACAAATCATCCTCATCATCATTTATCCTCATCATCATCTTCCTCATCCTCATCATTCTCTCACTCCAGATTCAGTCAAAGTGCAGTTGATCCAGAGTTAGATTCAATATGGTCTCCTATCTTTTCACAGGTGTTGATAACGACCTATCGTACCAAGACACTCGTTATAACAGTGGGCAGTACCAGACACTAATGACACTAATAAAGGCAGTCTTACCTGTTAGCAGAGTGAATGGGTGGAAGAGGT